>NC_044065.1:2289697-2292197 GCF_902167405.1 Gadus morhua | reverse complement strand
TTGACACGTCAACACATAACCGGCGTTTTCAGAAATCTCCACGTTGGCTGGAGTTTTTAGAAATGATCGTTTTCTGTGATAAAAACTGCGTTTTCGTGTAAATGAGAGGCCAAACCGCGTGGAAATATCTGCGTTTTCCCTTTGTGTAAACGGGGCCTTACACAGGCAGTGATAAGAGCGCCTTGCTTTGTCTTGATCACATTTTGTTGTTAAAATATACACAACACTCACCAATCTCTTCCTGCCTCCCCCCATTTGACTGATCGGCATTGACCACTTCCACGTCAGTTCAGCCGCTGATTCTGTGCATACATTTTTCCATTGAAGATGTCTGTTGTGGCCCCTTGAGTGACTCGACTATGTAAACGCCTGCAGACGATCCACCTGGTCATCTGGTTCACCTGTGACCAACATGCGTGTGGAGGCAGTTAGACTATTTATAGACCATAGACCACGGCACTCTTATTGAAGGAAGAGGTGCAGAGGTGCTCTTAGGCCAACCGAAGTTCAAAAGGACATTTTAGCGTCAAACGACACAGTTAAAGACATACATTGTTCGACATCTATTTGAAGGGTTTTGAAATGTCAACATAGAGGGTCGTTCATTTTGTTCTATTTTTAGGGGCGATTGATTTCAGTTGTGTGTTCAGACTATGTTGTTGCGGGCCGTAGGGGCGATAGAAACCTTGGATGGCCCCCTGTTGTTAAGACTTAGCTGCTGAGTGCCCGGGCCAACAGGGCGCTGATAGACGAATCAGAGTGGCTGGTGGTTGGCCGATGGCGGGCCAATGGTTGTCCTACAGTTGGCTCATGCCCCCCCCCCCCCCCCCCCCCCAGGGGACAACAGGCACGCCAGGCACGCCACTCAACAACTGACCTAACAACTCGCTGGACAAGTGGTCCAGGTGGTATGTAGGAGGAGAGAGCCAACAATCCTGGTATTTTGAATGCATACTCACAGGAGCTACCCCCCCCCCCCCCCCCCACACACACACACACACACACACACAAAAACGCACGCACTCACGCATACTCACATACACACACACACACACACACACACACACACACACACACACACACACAAACAACACACACACCCACACACACACATACACACACACAGAGTCACAAATACACACGCACACACACACATACACATTCAGACAGGGCATCCAAAATACCGCACAGGATGAAAGTTCTGCGACCCCAACACAAGTCATGGTGTTGTTGTTTGTCTGAACGATGCCAAACAACATTCGGAATGTGAACCAATCGCCAAAAAAAGGGATTGCAATAGCAGGACTTTCACCAGAGGTGGCGCCGTATCTGCGGTACGATTTTAAGCATTTGGTTGACCGATGATGGCATTATGAACTGAGGCCATGTGGGAAATGATGTATGTGAACTATAATGCTTCGCTGCGTCTTGTGGACTTACTTACGGACCCTTGCACATACTTGTGTGTGTGTGACTAGTTCTGTGTGTGTGGCTCTCACTTTACAAACAATTAGCGTGTCTCCCCCCCCCCTCTTCCTCCTTCTCTCTCTCTCTCTCCCCCCTCTCCCTCGCTCCCTCTTTCTCTATCCTTCTCCCACCCTCTCTCTCCCTCTCTCTCCCCCTCTCCCTCTCCCTGTCTCTCTCCCCCTCTCACTCTCTCCCCCTCTCAACCCCTCTCTCCCCATCTCATGCCCTCCCCCCTCCCTCTCTCCTCTCTCCCTCTCACCACCCTCTCATATCCCTCGCTCACTCCCTCTCCCTCTCCCCCCCTCCCTCTCTCCCCCTCCCTCCCTCCCTCCCTCCCCCCCCCCCCCCCCCTCTCCCTGATGGCAGGCGAGCAGATCCATGTATACATGAGGGATGTTTCCTCATGTCCTCATCAACGGCTGCAGCCGGCCCCTGTCCAGCCCCCTGCTCTATCCTATCTTTGAGGGGACTCTTGGGTGTGTGTGTGTGTGTTTGGGACAGGGGGGACGGGGGGGGGGGGAGGAGCCAGAGAAGCCCTCTGCAGCCGGCCCCTCCCACAGTAGGGGCATATCCCCTGCGCTCAGCTTAGCCGCGCTCAGAGCATAGATGGGACCCGAGCCCCCTGTTGGTCCAGCAGCTCACAGACGCACTTCCACTAGATCAACCCCCGGGGGAAAGAGAGAGAGAGAGAGAGGGAGGGAGAGCGAGAGGGAGAGAGAAGCACAGAAGGCGGGGAGAGAGTGAGAGTGAGATAGAGAGAGAGAGAGAGAGAGAGATAGCAGAACTAGAGGAGAGCAACAGAAGAGAGAGCGGAGAGTCAATTACACGCACCGGCTTCAGCAGACAAGTCTTCTTGTTTGGTTGGTGCTGTTGTTTCTCCCCCTCTGCTTCTTGCGGTGGTCCACTCCGGTGCTGCCGCTGGTCCGGTTGATGAGGAGGCTCGGGGTCAGACCCCTCTCTCGACTCTGCTGCTCTGGGCTCCACGAGCGAGGCAGCGGCAGCGGAGTTCACCCACGCCGCTCGTCCAATTAGC